>NW_024747997.1:1803044-1805544 GCF_018991925.1 Homarus americanus | reverse complement strand
GGTCATGTGGCAGGCAGGACATGAGGCAGGCAGGACATGAGGCAGGCTGGACATGTGGCAGGCTGGCACTATAAACACCAGAACATTGTAAATCTTCACCTGTGATGGTTGACATTAAGACAACCGCAAATGACGTCATCACACTTCCGGCTTGTCTAGTGACCAGTTCGGGTTTATTTTAAGATAATTTTAGTTAATTTTTTATAGATATGGAAGTTGTGTGTGACCGATACCCCGCTGATTATTATTATTATTATTTTTTTTTTGTTTTGTGATTTGATATTGTTATCAGTTTGTTGTTCAATAGAGATAAGGATATTTTTACTTTATATCTTTGAACGGGAGACCACGATGCTGTATTAAGTGGTGATCGGTTCTGTTTTATAACTTATATAGGGATTTGTGTATATATAAAGTATATCTGTAGTATATACGGGAAGTAAAAGTATATTTCATATGTGTTCTGGAGCAAAAACTTTCCGTGAATGCAAGACTTGGGAAAAAAACACGAACTAATAATTGAGGGCGGTAGCGAGAGGTGGCAACTGCAGCACGTCTTGAGCGAGCATTTCAAGGGCAGACCCCGCGGGCAACACACACACTGTTGCCAAACTTATTATATTATCTTCCTCTTATCTCCACTACCATGACTAACAATACCATATACCCTTGTCCTTTATGTTGCAAACCTTATAGTATAATATAATAAATCCCTATATATTATCTTCCTTCAGTATCTTAGACAAAATAACGACAAGTATGTGGAGGAATTTACATTAGTGATCGTTGGCAATATGGTGCGACAAAAACTAGTCCTCTCTACCCAGAACCACACAAAGCTCCTCTCGTCTTTTTGTTTGGTATTAAATCCTCTAATACGCGAGTGTATGGCTGAAGACCTAATAATGGAGGCAAGTAGCGTATGAGTAGAGCACCGGTAGCAGGTTGTAGAGGGAGGAGGACGCTGTGGCGGGGTTATAGGTCTTGGTGTTTGTAATGTCAGACTCATTTTAAGTTGGACTAGGAGGGAGGAAGAGTTGCCGCCTAACCCACATAATATTTAAGATTAATTTTCCAACTGTACCGTCGTTCAACTGTAGTAGTACCCGTGGGAAGGCTACTGTACTGTATATCCTCCGTCATTTAAGTTACAGAATTATAGACGAACGGCGGTACAGTGGAGCAATTATTATACGACTTGTGTGAAATAATCGCGTATAATCGAAGCTTATAAGACCCTGGCTGACAATTGAATGCTTCACTAACTTTGATCAACAACTTAGCGACTTTTGAATGAGTTTGAATGGACTTTTAATTACAGTAGTTAGTGATTGTATCAAGGATTAGCTGTATGTTGTATTGTTGTTGGTAGTAGTGGTAGTAATGTTAGTAGTAGTACTGTAGTAGTAATGTTGGTGGTCTTGGTGGTGGTGGTGCTGTGGTTAATAATAGCAACAGTGAGAAAAAGAAGTAAGACCTCGACAACTGTTGTACTGCCCCCCCCCCCACTACCCTGCCGCACTCCTACCGCACCCCTACCCTACCGCACCCCACTCTATCGCACCCCACCCTGCCGCACACCTACCGCACCCCCACCCTACCACACCATGTAATTGAAATATTGTGTAACATTCAGTGCTATAATATCCTGACAACGGAGGTTAATTATTAAGACCCGTTGTAAACTCTAATCCTTTTGCGCTACCGCTCACGGAATGAGTGTGGGGTGCACAATAAAGTAGCCGCCGTAAGCGGCAAAATAAAAAACCAAATACACTTTATCGGACCCCACCCTACCGCACCCCTACCCCACTGCAACTTTTACCCTATTGCATTCTCATTCTGCCAGAAATCTGACTCCCAATTGCCCCCACCTCAATGCACCCCACTCATACCAAAATACCCCTGTAACAAATTCTTCCTTAATATGCACTACCAAATGAATAAATACCACTCGTTATTCAACAGTTATCTACATCACGACTCAGTTGATGACGATTATCACGGCTGAGCTTGTAACTGCCCTAGAGGTCAAGCGCAGGTCAGCTGATTAATCAAACAACCGTTGACTGCTCTCTCTCATGCTCAGAGGAGGGGACAGATCCTTACCACTTGATCAAGGGGGAGCACGCCACTCAAGTGTCCTCTCAAAGTGTATTCATAACATTTCCCTGAATATATTTGTTTTGCCAGTATAGGAAAAACAGCAAGACGTGTCTACATCAAGCCCAGCCACTTAAAGAGTTCCAGAACTTATTTAAAACAATTAACGTGATACCAAAATACCTATCAACTCCCACCCTGCTGCACCCCCACCCTGCCACACCTCCATCCTGCCATGACCCTCCATCCCTGCCATCCACACTTCCACACCCCCACCCTCCCACACCCCCACCCTGCCACACCCCACCCTGCCACACCCCACCCTGTTACACCCCACCCCTGCCACACCTCCATCCCACATCCTCACCCCTGGGCTCACACCCCACCCCTGCCACAC